>NC_056739.1:1106002126-1106009626 GCF_019279795.1 Protopterus annectens
GATACTAGCAGTGCTTTGGCTAAGCACATGCTAAGTGAAGGTCATCAACACCTATTTCTATTTCAGGTACTTCATGTAGAAACTCCTTCAGTACGTTTAGGTGATATTGTAACAAGAAAAGAGGAGGCGGAACTTCGATGGATCCTAAGATTAGGTGCCCACAGGGGTAAGGGCTTGAATGAGACTGTCTCGATCAAACCCCACCTCAGAGGGAGAAGACTTCGCTAAATTTTTATTCTTATAATCATTCATATAGATTTGTTCATCAAGTGCATTTTTTACATCACATACATTTTTACATCATATATACTTAGGATTACTGGCTCCATTTTCATTAAATTTCATACAGGTCTGTGCACTCTTAGGACCCTGCTGTGTTCATCCTGCAGATTTTATATTCATTATGTTTGTATTGCCATATATTCATATCCATATCAATTCAGGCATCAATCATTTGAATTAGATAGAAATAAAGTATGTTATATGCATGTCCCCATAATTACTATATAGCCATGTTTTCATTGGAATATACCATCAATAATTAGACATAAATTCATATATCGTATATGTTTTCATGGCATTTCATTTGAGCTTAGATGTAATTGCTTTGTTCCATGTCCGATATGCGTGCCTCCAATGATATAGAGGCTGTGATGGTGTTGAATGTTTTGGTCTAAGTAGTGACGACATTGTTTGCTTTGCATTGCTACTAGGTTACAGGTCTTATCCTGCGATAGAGAGTGACGATTTTAACTTTTACATGGAGGCGCTGAGATGTTTTACGACACGGGACTCACTGATTGGTGAGATTTTTAGAATTTGTATTTATTAAAGCTCATGATAGGTGTATTTTATTTGATGTAACATATTTAAATGGTTTTACAATGGTTATTTGTATGCCTGATGAAGCGGTGGGTCACACCGCGAAAGCGCTAACTTCTACAATAAATGAGTATTTTTGGTTTTAACAACATCTGCAGATTTTACTGGCTTTATCGTCTTACGTATGTGATTTATTGACTGCTTTATTGACTGTGTTACAACATTATTGAAGAGCCGCTACAACTTCAAGAGATTCTAGCTCCTTTTGTTTTGGGATTTGTGTTTTATTATACATATATATATATATATATATATATATATATATATATATATATATATATATAATATTTATATATATATAGATATATATATAGATATATGTGTAACTACACATACACACAGAGAGATATGTATAGGAAGATATATATGTAGAAGGTGCACACAATATAGAACAGTCCCTAAGCCTACAGTAGCCACCTTACCAACTCGACACTGTATGAGCCACCCATGCAAATGACACTTGTTTCCTGTAACATATACCGACAGAGAGGTCAAAGGATATAACACCACACACGGGTTTGTATACATGGGAAAGATTTATTTGTGTACTATTACAGTCATATATGCCATGTCATATAGTTGTTTAGACTCTGACATACATATAAACAGACTAATGCAACTGTGAAACAGTTATATTAATACAGTATTCTGGAAAGGTTTACATATGCTGGTGTCCAGGCCGAGGCCTTCAAGTAGTATAACAGTACAGATAGACTGGGCCACAGGATAACAATCAATCAACAGTAAGTAAGGCAGATGTATAGTCCAGCAGCCTCTATCTACACTTTGTACACAATCCCTAGGGGGTAAAGACTGACATGCAGGGCCATATACCACTGTTACATACACTGGCCTTTGGAGTGCATAGGGCACACATGTATTGTGTAGATGAAGCCCACACATATATGGACCCAACCCCACAATATGTGTGGGGGCCACAACAACAGTGGACTGATGGCAGGAATGGCAGCATGACATACTCACAGCCCACTACACAACCCCTGACAGCATGTCATATGGACAAAGCCTGGTATGTAGGTGGAGGACAGAGGCTGGAACACAGGCCCATATGTGAAATACTGTTGTCATACACTAAGCAAGTCGTTGGTGTTACAGGATAGTCTGCAACATACCCTTAGTCAGGAATATGAAGTTAGAAATAGAAATGGATGTAGCCATGTACTGATAGAACTCAACACACACACTGTCAGTGATATATCTGACACATGACCTGTGTGGTGGACAGACAAAACATAATAGGCACACCTCTGGCCATCAAGTGGATAGGCCCACAGTTGAGAGCTATGCAGACAGACTGCATTTCATGTTAAACTAATATGTACACACAAACCTTGTAACACTGGTGCTATACAATGCATACAACAACAGTACTCACACTCTGTCTGTAGTTCTGGAACCTCATACAAATATGTAGCTGGCCTGAGTGTGCAAGTTCTCTTGTAAGAGGTATTGCTACCTGCTGTCTGTAACAATGCTGCCCACACGCAGGAAGGATATCCACCATACAGGAAAGGAAAGGGACAACGTCCACATGATGCAGGGATTTATAGTAGTGGGTTTCCATGACAGTGGTAATTGGTAGTACTACACACTGTGCTGCATGCAGGTAGCAAGTGGAGGACACTGATTGGTGCAGTGGCCATCACCTGATCATGTGCATCACCTACAAAGGCCATACTGTAGTCTATTCAAAGCAGCTCAATCCATTTACTGGAGAGAGACCAAGCTATATAGAGAGAGAGTGAGTGAAAGGCAAAAATAAAAACACAAAATAAAAAAAACATCCATCCAGCAAACTATCCAGAAGAGACATCATTCCCACCACAACAGGTATGTGAAGTATATATGCATGTAATTGACTGTAGTAACTGGTTCATAATAATGGGATAGATTATGTGGAATGATTTATATGTGCCATCAGGTGTTGTTGTAATGATGTTCAGCTGAACAACTGCTAAAGAAAATAGAGTCTGTCCCTGTGGGTAGTGAGCAATACCCATCAACTGTGCAGAGCAGCACTGACTGACAAGATGTAAGCCATCATAGTGTATGTTGTGTAATGGGAAGCATGTATATTACTGTGGCCAATAGCTGGTGGTGGAAGTAAAGCCATAATGATGGACATGTAGGTTCCACAGCCCACCACTTGCAGGATACTCAGGTTAACCTGTATTGCTGGAATGCCATAGGTGTGTAATAGGGTTACCTGAAATCTGGCCCTACATATACCCCCTGATGTTAGGCTGTGTCCATATATGGCACCTGTCTGTGTTGTAGCAAGGCAGAACAGTGCAGCTGTGCAGGAAGGTGTTGTGAGATTGTGGACCTGATGGCTGAATGTACCCCATATATAGGTATGTGTGTGTATATATATATATATATATATATATATATATATATATATATATATATATTTATATTTATTTTACATTTGTTTACCGGGATAGTCTGACTAGATACATGTCCATTTTCAGTGGAGGCCCGGGGAGAAAAGCTCCACAAAGACAAACTTACAAAGAGTACACAGAAGTTAGCAAACAATTATAAAAACAAAGTGATTATATACAATGGGTTAGTAGTGTTCCCTAGTAGGAACTCACAATTGTGATGGACAGACAATTAAAAGTAAGAGACATCAGACTGGAAGCAGAGCTTGGTAATGTAGTTACAAGTTATGATAATTGCAGAATATGCTTTTAATTTATAACAATCAGGGTTGGTACATGGGAACAGCCAATTCACTTTGAGATACTGTTTGAGTTTTTTTTGAAGAGACTTTTGGAGGATTGTAGGGTTATATAGTTTGGCAACAAATTCCAGGTTTTGCCAATGACGTTGGCAAACAGGGATTCACCAGCAGAGTTATTAGCTTTGTGGGTTTGGACCAGTAGTTTATCGGCTGACTTTAGGGAATCTTAGATTGCTATATGGCTTAATAATATTTTTAAGTGAGGGGGTATCCTGAGGGTGGTACAAAATTTTGTGTGCTATTAAGAGTTTATTGAATTGAATTAAGCTGGGCAGTTCTAGCCACTCTAGTTGTTTAAGATTCTGGCAGTGGTGGGTTCTATAGGTGGAGCCGGTGGCGAATCTGGCAATATGATTGTAGCTATGGGACAGCTTACCTAGTTCGGATTTGTTGAGGTTTGAGAGTACAGGTGAGGCATATAAGAGAGTAGATGTGATTGGGCGATTGCAGTCCTAGCCAGTGGGGTTAAAAATGTCTTGTTTCTATACAGTGATCCAAGCTTCTTATTGATGGTCTGTATGGTTTTGTTGACCTGTAGGTCAAATTTGAGATTATTGTCTATGATAACCCCTAGCAGTTTGGTGTGATTATCTGGGAAAATAGTGGTACCATTGTTAGATGTGACAGAGAATGAAAGTGTGGTGGATCTACTAGTGGGAGAGAAGAGTAGAAGTTTATTTTTATTGGGGTTCAGAAGTAGGCGTTGATTGGTGAGCCAGTTCTCGATAGTGTTAAATGTATTTTGGGTTAAGATTTGCAAGTCAGATGGGGAGGTGGCTGAGTAGATGAGAGTGGAATCATCTGCGTATTGGATGCAGGTGGCTTTAGGGATAGCAGTGTGGAGGTTGTTGATAAAAATAGAGAAGAGTAGTGGACCTAGTATGGACCCTTGAGGGACACCAAATGTGAGAGGTAACTGGCTGGAGAGTTTGCTCTGCCATAGTACTGCCTGCTGTCTACCAGTCAGGTAGGACTGGAACCACTGGATAGCAGGCTTGTTGAGGGAAATAGATTATAATGAAAGAATGAGAAGTTCATGGTTGACCATGTCAAAGGCTTTTGATTGGTCAAGAAAGAAAGCAGAGGTTAGCCTATTCCCATTCCTGTTTTGGTTTATGGCAGTAGTAAAGGAAAGGAGGGCTGAGGTGGTGCTGTGGTATGGCCTAAAACCATGCTGGGAGTCAGTTAGTAAGTTATTCTGTGAAAGGTATTGCATTAGTTGCTTGTATACAAATTCTCCATTATTTTGGCTAGTGGGGAAAGAATGGCAATGGGTCTATAGTTGGATATGTCTGAGGAGCTACCACCTTTATGGAGTGGGATGACGTGAGATATTTTCCAGAGGGAGTGGATAGCATTTTTGGATAAGGTTCTGTTGATGAGGATAGATATGGGATATGCAATGGCATCTGCAGCTATTTGCAGGTACTCTGCAGGGAGGAGGTCAGCAGCGAAGGTGGTAGGTTTTAGATTTTTTAGAAGTGTTTTGATAGAACTAGTGGATATTGGTTGGAAGCCAAATTCTGTGTGATTATTAGGTAGATTAGGCATGTGGTTTAAGTTAGAGGAGGTTAGTTGATTTGCTAGGGATTGGATTGTTTCAGTGAAAATGTTATTAAAGGCGCTAGCTATTGTCTCTGGGGAACTATGGGTGTAGTTAGCCGGGGTTGGGGTGGTGGAGTGACCTGGACAAAGTAGATGATTTAAGCCTGCCCAGAACTTTTGAGGGTTGTTGTGGTGCTTTTGTAGGAGATTTTGGTAGAAGCTTTTTTATCCAGTAAAATAGATTTTTTTGTATCATTCCTGAGTTGATGATATTTTAGATGGTCAAGTGGGGCTTTGGTTGTTCTCCAGCTGGCCCAGGCTCTGTTTCTAGTTTTGATTTTTGCTTTGGTTTCTTTTGTGAGCCATGGTGCTGTATTTGATCTAGTTTTTATTGTACGTGCTGGAGCCTGGAAATCAAGGATACTTAGGAATTTAGTGTTAAAGTGATCTATGGCCTCCTCTAATGTTAGATTTTTTAGTTTTGACCAGTCAACTGCTTTTAATTCATTTTGGAATATAGCAGCATCAAAGTTTTTCCTGTTTCTAAATGTTTTATATTTGGGCTGGTGAGGGTTTCCTGCCTTATGTTTTATGATATAGGTTAGACAATGGTTGCTGAGGTCATCAGGGAGAGTACCAGCTGTGTACAGTTGGGGTTGGTTATTAACTAGGATCCAGTCTAGAATACTTTCTTTGTTGGTTGGTTTGTTTATCCTAGTGGGAGAGGTTATGGTCTGTTTAAACCCAGATAAGTTTATATGAATGAGTGGTGGGTCAGAGGAGCAGGGGTGCCAGTCGGTGTTAAAATCACCAAGAACTATGGTTTCTTGGGGATAGGTAATGGATAACCAGTAAAGGAGATCTTCTAGGGTATTTAGGTTGTTGCCTGGTGGAATGTATGCACAGACGATGTTCAAGTGTTTGTTTTGGTTAATCCATAGCCTGGTTATGAGGAGTTCCGCGTTATTGAGTTGGGGAGGTTGAATGGTGTCTCTATTAACAGTTAGAGTATTTTTGTAAAGGACTGCTATCCCATCTCCTTTCCTTGTAGCATGGTCTAACCAATGAATATTGTATCCTGGAAGTAGTATCTCATTGTCAGTGGTACTGGGTTTTAGCCAGGTTTCTGTAAGACGCATAATGTCTGGGGAGTAGGTTGCTAGGAGGGTGTGTAGGTTGGGCATCTTATTGTTAGTACTTCTAATATTTAGGTGAAATGCTAGGAGGGAACTAGTGGGAGTATTCTTGGGTAGCTTGACTGTGGGGGTTGTGGTAGGGGAGTGGATGTTATTGGGTGTGGGTGGACCAAGGTTGGGATGAATGCCTCCATGTGTTATAAGGTTATAGTAACAGGATATTTTGAGTTTTAGGAGTTTGTTTATAAGCATTATATAGTCTTTGTCTTTAGGATTATGTTTTGTGGCTGTACAGGGGTGATATTTTATAGAGGGTGGTAGTGTTATGTGTGAAGTCGTGGGTGTCTATTTGACCATTTGGGTAATGAATTCCATGGTCAAGTGTTTGTTCGTAGGCAGTGAGATGGTAAAATAGAAACAGTATAGGCATTTGGGTAATTAGTGTTTTTTGCTTGTTTGCATTTTGATAGGGGGCGAGCCAAATTTGATGGCTGACTGTGCTAACAGGGTGTGGAAGAATGAGAGAGAAGGAAATGGGTTAAGGGGGCAGGGTTGCTCAATGATGTGTGAGGTGCTGATTGGTTCTTAGCAGGAGGGGAGTGGCAAGGGAGTGTCAAAGTCTGGTTTAAATTTATCACTAGTGGGGGCAGGTGGGATTTGCGGGCATGGAGGGGAGCGGACCGGAGCTAACACTGACTCTGAGAGTTACCTTGGGCTTTTGGTTTGGTTTTTATGAATGTATGTAAGCAGTGTTGTTGGCTGTACTTTAATTTGTTTTATTCTTTTTTAATTTTACACCAATTTTCAGGCTAATTTTAATTGGATCCTAGGGGTAAACTAGCAAATGTAGTCAATAAGGAGGGAGCGAAATTACTTTACCAAATTAAAAAGTAAATGCTTGGGACTGGAACACTGTGTGAGTGTAAGGCTGATTCAAAGTAGTATAGCCCAATCTAGTGGCAATTGGCTAGATCCCTTCACTGTTGTTGTGCACACACCATTAAGCCTCAACAGTTTACAAAAACTAAATTGTAGTTCACCTATTACAATTGAAAAGCTGGAGGGAGTCAGGTTCTTGCTTCCCAGAGATATTACTTAGTTAAGATAGCCATCTTCAGTGGAGAAGGTAGAAATTGCTTTATGCAGTGAATCCCAGGTGTTGGGGGG